>NW_025776357.1:0-20000 GCF_021130785.1 Homalodisca vitripennis
TATTAAAGAAATGTAAAGAAATCTTTGTGTTTTTCCAAAACATGTCTTATCCCAAGCGTTTATGTTCCAAAACTTACTCTTATACCGATAGTCCAAACTCCAAAACGTGGTCTTATCCCAACTTTTACATGAATAATACTAATGAAACTAATGATTCTAGTTCAAAAAGTATTCCTTGCATAGTAAATCTGTAATTCTTAATAATTAAAAATGGTATTAATACAGTGTATAAGTAAACTATTAAAACATGAGAGTAAACATTTTTTTGCATTTCCCCAACAATTGTGTAAAGTGGAGCCACACTCCCTGTATACTGGATTAAATGCAAAAATGAGAATTTAATTGTCTCATAACATCTTTCTTCGAAATTTTGGAAACAACTCATTTAAGTTATAAAAAATACAATTTCTATTACCCTCATTATGCAAAAATATTAATTGTGGCATTGAAAGTAATTAATCACCGGAAAAACTCTACTGATAAGAAGTTCCGACTCACTTTGGATTTCATTGACTGAGGTATTATTTCATTTTCCCTTAGTGATATTTCCGATCGGAAAAAGTGATTATTTTTTGTTTTTTACTGATAACAAAAAAGTCGTCGTCCTAACTCAATCAAAAATCATCAACGTTTTACCCTCAATAACTGAAGTCCAGAACGAAATAGTTTGAAGGTTCTAATCATTACAGTTTTCTTAAGGTGCATTTTATTGCCACTGTTATCTAGTCTGTCTCTCACTAGGGAAGCCCCTCGAGGGTATCTTGGGGTTTAACCTAGTTTCTGGCAAATATGCATTTGTAAGTAAAAAGGTAAAAAAGTGGAATTTTAATTAAAATGTTAAATTTTAATTCCATTTTATTTTGGTAATGGCGTAATAGCTGCTCATGTAATGAGATTTTGTTTAAACAATCAAATGAAAGCCAATCATACATTAAGTCAAATAAAACCTATTATAGTTTAGACTAGGTAATATTGCCCACTAAACCAAAATACCTCATAATGAGGTATGTCACTCATATTTTTGAAAATATTGACATTATTCCAATTAATTTTATTGTTCCCCAGCAGAGGTAGAGGTTAGTTGTGTTAAAAAACGTTACGAATTTAATTGTTTACGGAAAGAGTTCGCCAACACTATTTTCGGTGATATGGAAGATGTATATGAGAGCTTTCCACCACGACACCGATCATTCATAGACCATGGGCGCGCAACGGTGGCGCGTCGTAAGTAGTGTTTTGTCCATGGCCGTTGGAAAGACCCCGGCGGCCGCGCGGGGTAGAATATTATAAATCAAACTCAACAATTGAAGGGAACACCAACACTGAAAGGCACACACGTTATAACCGTAGCGAAAGCGGGTGAGGGGAAATATCCAGCAGGTGGTAAGTGGTGGGGAGAGTTGCCTACAGTTTCCGGCTTGTAGCCGCCCACGCGCCGCCACCTAGACAGAGCGTATGAAGAATATGCGCTCGCTTGCAGACCTTTCATGGTCTTGCCTTATTGTAGCCTTAACTTCAGGACTTTTTAAATAAAACCGTTTGCAGTTTTTACTCTTACTATATTCCAATCTAACGAATTTCTGTATTTTATTCTTTAATAAAAAAATTCGACGTCGTTTTTATTTTATGAAAACGTTGGAAAATACCCTTTTTTTAGAAACTTTCCACGCTAGATGTGCAGCCTTACGTTGAATCGAAATTGTAAATTTCCAAAAACTTAAATACACCTATAATCAAAAAAAAAAAAAATAATATTTAGTTACTTACAATTGACATCAATATGTTTGTTAATAGCTCTAAAAAATGAACCTACAATGAGGCAGATTCAAAAACGCCTTGACGAATCAGCGTTCACCAAACTGGTAGAGGCGCACCCTTAAGGACCCCTACTGTACGGCACATTTTTATCCGTTCTAGCCAATATACAGGGGTGTGCCTGAAAAGTCCCCGGGACGGTCTAATAACTTTTGAACTAATTACATTATACGAACCAAAAATTTTTACATCAATCTTTTGACTCATATAAAACTATTTATTTTAATGTATTTCACCATGATTGATATTCTGCTTATGGGGGACGTCCCGCTAGGGGTTGGAGAGAAAAATTCTTAAATAGAAGCATAGGTCGAGTCCACGTACCATCAAAATTTAAAGCTCTTTTAATTAGAAACATTTTGGCGAAAATCTGACGTTAAAAAGACAGTTGGAGCGCATTACAAAATGGCGGAAACTCAAAGATTATAAAATACAGAATTTTTCAAATGGCAAACATTTCTGCTTGTTAGAGAAAAACTGAAGACACTTAATCTTTTTTTTTTACTTTCATTTTATCTTCAAATCGACTTACCAAAACAGTTATAACAAATGTTTCAAAGTGTTTTGGCCTTCAGTTTATTGGCTGAAAAATATCCCAAATCGATTGTAGAAACGCTGATATCGCATTTGTTTTAAAGCTTGGGACCAGGAAAACACCCTGAGCTTCTATTACATTAACGGTTTCCTCAACGCATCCCAAATTTTGAGGTTTTTGTTTTTTTAAAACACTTTTTCTTTTGAGGTAGCCCCTAAAAAGAAGTAGTCTAATTTATAAAAAAAGAATATTTTATATGACCGCGTACCTGTTACTTCAAAATGGTAACTTACCTGTAAAAACCGCCGTAACTGCTAGTGGGATATAAAAGGGTTTAAGATTACTGGAGAAAGAGATGACTATTATAGTGGGTTGGATTCCCTGATTTTTAAAAGGTTGTTTTAAATCATTAAATATAACGATTTGTATTTTCACCCCACTTGTCCAGTTTTTTAACTGTAAGAGACTGGAAAACATCTTCTTCCTCCAAGGTTCTAACGACTGAAACATTGTCCCCGATATTTAAATATTTTGAATACAACAAAGACTTTAGGGACAGGATGCCGCTTCCTTACTCCAACCCCTAAATCCATCCTGTCACACCGTAAGGAATTAAAAATTTGTCATTTTAAAAATAGATTTGCAAACATAATTTAAAAAATTTCCATTCCTTGACTTTACTTAACAAAAAACAACATTGGCCTTTGCACAACTTGAATGTTGACATTATAATTCTTTTTATAGACCAAAGTGAGTAGAATTATTTCGAAAAAGTTATGGCAATTGCGAGTTACTATCACTTATTTTTTATTCTCACTATTTCACTGTATTTTCCAATTGGTTAAACATATTCTTTAGCTGTTAACATATTTATTACAAATTTGGATCCCCAGATATATGAACAATCATACAATGTTTCCTATTCTGCAGCGTTGTAGGGTTAGATCTATTTAATAAGTAGACCAGGCATTAATATTTTTCCACTCTCTTATAACCATATCAATGCTCCATAGCAATGGGGCCATCATTAAAATAATCAAAAAGATTGGTCGGGAATAAACAGAAATGTAATGAAAGCCCGTTACTTCTCAAGTCTCATCGCCAGATAATCTTAGTTAAAGTAATGGACAGACGAACACTGAGAGCACATTTGAATTGATTATTTTGAAAAGCCTACCAATAGTAATGTAGTCGCGACAGAGAAATGGTATCTGCGCGTTAAAATTGCAGTTATTTTGGCATTTTTGTAGCTTTATATCACATTGTTTATCTGCATCAGCAGCAATATTTCCCTTCTGAAGCTATAAGATGTTGTGTGAGCGATCATTTAAAAACAACCACGCCTATGCTGAATGTGCCTTGTGAGTGGTATTGAGATGAATCCATCACGTCTATACAGCTTTTTCATTCGATTTGGAGGATTAAAGACCCTTGTTACTATTTCCATTGTGCATAATTGACCTACAACAATGAAATCTATTTGAACTTGCATTTTCTTTTGCTTGCATATTAGAACCAAATCTATTGAATAATCAACTAAGCAATGTAGTAGATGTTACTTTAATTTTCTGAAATTTGGAAAAAAAAAAATAAAAAAAAAAAAGAAAAAAACTTGCAAATAATTACTATTTTAAGTAGGTTAAGAAACATTTCCACACCTTTTTATTACCCCCTCTTGACAGATGTAAAAAAAATGAATTACAGTTTCTTTTTAAAATAAAATGTATACAAATTTGTTTTCTTATAGTACATATTTATACAGGAAAGTAATTTTTTTAAGAAATACCATCGTCAAATATCTTAATGATGGTACTATTTTTGAATTTTTTTAACTTAACAATTTTTTAATATTTAAACGGGATTGTTTTCAAAACGTTTTACGTATATAAAACACAGACAGACACGGGGGGGAAAAACGAATGCATTTTATAACCATACATTTATAGGATGTCTTGTTTTTTTTTTTTTACCCAGGAGGAAAAAATTTTCTGAAGTTTTTTGTTTCGGTTGTTTATTTTAGTTTACACTCAGTGATATGAAAATCAATTTGGAATATTAGAAACATTCGTAAAAGAAAGATTATTTTTTGGTTTTTGGTTTTTATTACCAAAAATAGCTTAGCTTCAAAAAAGGGAAAAGGATCCACTTTGATCCTCTTATATCCATATACGTTTTAGGTTTAATGAGTTTTTTAATGTTATCATCTGACTTGGATTTATTAGGACATTTTTTTACAGAACCAATATTTTTAATTGCTCTCTACTAAACACTGTAAGAAAACAATCGCACCGATTTGTTACTTGTGCTAAACCAAAACAAACCTAACCTACTAACTTATACAAGTTATAGTAATACTTTTTTAAGAATGGATACGATCCGTTTAGAGAGTAATAGTATTCCTTTAATGTACTAAAGTTTTACCTATTTATATTGAACCCGTGGTTTTATATATAATCAGAAATGTCATAATATGTATAAATGAAATCAACGTTCAATATAATAGTAAAACTTGGTACATTAAAGGAATACTATTACTCTATAAAGAAGCTCTATTGTTATTAAAAAAATTAGTATTGTATATGTAAGTATTTTTTACTTAAAGGCAAAATACTGTTTGTGAATATATATAATACTTTATTTATTATTCAATATTTTTAAAAATAAGATTTAAAAACAAACATAATAAATAGCACCTAGGTATAGGATAAAATAATTTTAAGAAACATTGTGGAAAATATATTTGTGTTATCTTATTAAACTGTTTTTTGTTCACAATTGCAATATTTTAATATATGTCTTAATGCAAGAAAATTCGTTTATTTAAAACAGGCAAAGTTAGGGCTCTAAGTGGCCCTGTTCTCACACTTAAATACTGTCTGAATCAATAGTTAGTGGATATAAAATATTAACCAAATTTAGTATTAACACTAATGCTACTCTTACTAAATACATATAAATTAAAACATTAAACTAAAAAAAATTTATAAATATGGTTACTTAAAAAAATAAAAATTATAATTTATTACAATCATAAACACAAAATAATATTACTACTTCCATTTTTAATAAGAACCAAAAACTATAATTAATATACCTAATAACAATAATTTATAAATATTACAATAAGAATATTTTAGAAATAAATAAATATTTATGGTGTTTTATTCTCACTCACACTCCTCACGAAACGACAGACCCCTAGGACGGACCCGTCCTATCGACCAACCGTTCATGGTTCAAACGTCCTCAGCGCCGCCACAAACCCGCCGATCCCCCTCAAATGGAAGTGATTTCCTTTCTGGGGGGAGTAGAAAGTTGGAAGCAATTAGAGTAGAATATTATATATTGTTTTGGGAAATAAATATTTTTTGCAAATATGGTTTAAAAATAGGTGTAACAAAATGAAAAAACGATCTTCGATTTACTTTGTTTTTGAGCGGTCAAGGACTGTACATCTAACACTTTAAGGAAAATATATATCCTGGAAAAAAGACTGAGTTTGTGGTGTCGTTAACTACTTTTGGTATGTAACCTTTTTTATTTATCTCCGATAGACCGAAAGAAATAATTTTATGATTAAATAGTTTCATTAGCTAAGTGGGTTTTTTCCTGATTTCGAAAGAATATCTGAGTTATGTTAAAAAAACTGACGAGGGAAGGAAAAGAATATCAAGGGTCATATAAAATATTATCTTCTAACAAAAGGTTAACCATTTTATAAAAATATTATCTGTGATAATGAGAACGTGTTGGAAAATTTATCGGAATAGTTATTAAAAGCTTACTACTCTTGTTGTGCAATCCACAAAATTGGAGCACGATTATTTTGTTAACAGCAACAATGTGTTTCTGTTAATTTTTCAATAGTTCACAACAAAAAAATAAATACTATCATTATTACGATTTTACACGGCATATTTTAAATTTGGTATATAATATATAAAAATTATGATAAATAATTTTATTGTTTTTAATGCAAGCGTTTGGAGTAGTAATTAATGGAATGTTTATATATTGTTTGGGAAAATATTTTTCAAATAAATATTTTTTTAAATAGGTCTAAACAACATTAAAAACTATTCTCGGTTTACACTTTGTTTAGCGCCCTATCTGTACGTTCTAAACACCTTTAAGAAAATATATGAACTAAAAAACTGTTAAAGGTTTGTGGCATTTTCTATTGTACGTACCTTTTTTATAATGTACCTCTCGAACAAAAGAATAATTGTATGATTAATAGGTGCCATAGTAGTTCTTCTTCTCGTGATTTCGAAACAAAATTTAATAACAAAACTGACGAGAATAGAAGAATATCTAGGTATATAAAATATATCTTCCTAACAAGTTAACCGATTTAAAAAAATTATATGTTATGAAACGTGGTGAAAATTATTGGAATACCGTGAAAGCTTACTACTCTATGAGCGAAGCAACAAAATTAGACCACGATTATTTATGGATAACGAATCGTTTATTCTTTTCTTTTTACAGTAAGTTCATAACAGAGAGATAAATAGTAAATATTGCAACCATTTTACAAGGTATATTTTGTGATTCTTATTCACTTCATCGTCAGCTTTTATGAAGCGTCCTCCTTTGAAATTATTCTAAAATGGCAAGTAATTTTCTTATACAAACATGCAAAAATTTAAACGCTGGTAACATTATAATTTTTCTGAGTTTTGATTAGTTATGTAGGAAATTGGAAGACACACAAAAGGAATCGGAACAGACCGAGTAAATATAAAGATATTTTTAGTTTTATTACAATTCTACTTTATTCCACATCCCAAAATGTTTCCGTCGCATGTTTTAACATGACACTCTTTAAGCACTTTTATAACATTTACAAACATACGATACAATTGTAAAGGGAGAAATTGTAACAGGTGCATCAAAGGAAGTAAGGTTCGTTTGTCCCGGAGTGTACCGGGCAGCTCTGAACGAGTTTCCAATGTTAAATACGAGTTGGAATATCCAATTTGTGTCAGAGTTGACACTCCGAGTTATCAGCCAAGTTTGGAGAAACCAAAATCCACCTTAGAGCTAACATTTGCCTGACTGGATTCGACACCAAAATGTAAATAATATAGGAAAATAAATTATTGCATACTATAACTAATTTCTCTTACTTCAAAGTTAATGACATTTTTTCATTAGCTTTTACTTGGGTTTTCTCTTACTGTAGATAAAAACATAATTTCAATAGTTTTACCATTAGAAAATTATGAGAAATTCTGCAACAATCCCGAATTATGTTGGAAACTAAATAGAATTCGAGGAAACTTATTTTTACATATAAAGTAATCATAATTTCCAATCATACAAAGTAAGTAAGATACAAAAGTGCAATGGAATAAATTCATTGAATTGAAATAAAATCGAAATTTAACATATTATTGATCATGAAAACATTTTAAATTTGGATTTAAATTCCTGTCTCTCGATATATAAACACTCAGCTTATTATACAGGTTTCTATTATTCAAAAAATGGATTATAGAATTATAATGCAAACTAAATATTCAATTCTATATATTGAGTAAACAAAATTTCTTTTTAACAAATATATACACCCTAATACATTACTAGTATTTTCTTCCTTACTATATACTGGGCCCGTGCCGGCGCACAAAAGCTGTAGTACTAGTGCGTTGAGCCGCGCAGTAATTTCAGACGCTCCAGCTAGACTCGCCACCCAACAGCCAACCCTGCGAAGTTGTTTATCCTAACAATGGCGTTTATTTGTTTTCCAGTAATGTGACATTCCTGCAGAGTATTTGACTCCACATAGACGCGCCGCCCATTATTTTCAAGTCTTGGTTAATTTCAACATTATTAAACAGTAAGTTTCTTTATGTTATCTTCCGAAAATGCTACCCATTGGAGGATTAAACTGTGTACTCCTCGTTTCCATATTCAACAATTTACAACTTTAGCAAAATGTAATTATTTTCTATTTGACGTGGTATTTGTAAAGCTGTTGAAGCAAACTTTTTTTATTCCAATTACAAATGTTACTATTATTTTTTTCGTAAGAGGTTTTCTTTGTTTACTGTATATTCAATATTGTGTTAGACAGTAAGGTATCAATGTTAAATTATTGTATACATAAAAGCATATATTTACATTATTACATAATGAACATTAGTAATTGTTATCTTAACAATAAAAAAAATCTTCAATTTTCAGCAATTCATTCCTTTAATTATTGTTTGTTTACAACCACTGTAGAGCCTAATTATTATAATTTATTACTAATATAAGTTTTGCACAATGTTATTAATTGATCAAAACAGTACCGTCCCTTTAAAATATCTTATAAAACATAACAATTAGGCGAGCAAATCAATCAAAACAGTGAAACAATAATGGCATTAACGAAACAAGGCGCGGCAACATACTAGTAGTAGCGCCTGCAATTTTCAGATAGGCCAGAATCCAGGTCACTTCTTTTCGCTTGCCATCAGTAAAATGATAATAATTAATTATATAAAGATAGTAGTGTAACAGGAGAATATCAAGAAATACTTATATTGAAAATTTAGAGTACAGGCTATATTATCACTATAGAGTACGTGACCACGTCACAGACATTGTGCTGTTTGTACATTGTACAAACAGCAATAAAACCGGTAAAAATTAATTTGATTATAACATTCTTTCTCATTCCTATGAGACATTTTTTGCATAAAAATCTCAATATTTGCCATTTCTCATTTCCATGTAATTAATTTTATTCTCTCATGACATAACATATGCTTTTTCTAATAATATTCTGAGGAGATTAATTTACACTTCATGAATCCAAGATACGAAAAGCTCGTTGAAATAAATATTGATATAACTTTAGTTTATATAGTTTGCATTTTTACTCTTTTCAAAAATAAAAATGAATAAGTTTGATAAGAACCGACTTTACTCTTATTGACACCTAGCTTTCATTAACACATCGCTTCGATACAGGTTCGATACACCTTTAAGTTTTTAACTTGTCACAGAACTTAAAAAATAATCTATTGAAGTATAAGACGGTAAGAAAATTCGTTTAGAAGCTTTGAATGCTTTGTTTAACTTAGTAACCTATTGGATATAAATATACCTATTGTAATTTATTGAATGAAATATTACAAAATTATTAATAGCTAGATTTTTGTGAAAAAACTTTATGTCAGATAAAATTTAATGTAAATTCGCTACGACGATTATCTAATGTGGTACTAATAAAAAGTAACTACCATTTTTAGTTATAAAAGTTATTTGAGCCTCAGCACTTGAGCTATTAAAATTTCAAAATAAAACAAGAGTTTCCCCTCTATTTAACTACAGCTCGGTGACTAGTATAAATTGTATATTCATTTTAAAATTCACTCTTATCACGGAAAGCTCCTGAAGATTCTGCTTATTATGATTAGTAAAGTACCACAGTGGTCAGGTAATCACGGTACATCATTAGGAAGTTACAAAGCAGTCAGTCTGTTGATTTACATGCATTGATTATTAGAGCAGAACAACGTCAGGTAATCACGGTGCATCATTAGGAATTTACAACGCAGTCAACCAGTTGATTACTGCATTGATTATTAGAGCATAACAGCGTTAGGTAATCACGGTGCAGTCATTAGGAAGTTACACAGCAGTCCAAACTGTTGATTACAGCATTGATTATTAGAGCAGAACAACGTCAGGTAAACAACGGTGCAGTCATTAGGAAGTTACATACAATCAAACATTTTATTTTATGCACCTACCAAGTAGAAAAGTTCAGTGTACCCATGCCTTACAATTACTTATAGAACTGTTACGATAAGAGTGAAACCGGCGAGAGTGTATAGAAACACGTCATAAATTCATCGGAGCGTGATTTGGGAAGATTACAGGTAATCAAACTGTTAATTCCTGCATTGATCAGTAGAGCAGCACAATGTGATCGGTGTCCCAAGTTACCTCTCATACTGCTGCCTCTAAAGCTCATGTAGCAAACATTAATACAAACAACAGAAACTCCCGTTGAACCGAGAGAACTAGTGATGTGGTAGGCATTCTGAGTTGCAGACAGAATATCACTCTGTCATACACCCGAGAATATATCTTGTAGATCTGGATATACCAATTCTATAACATGTCGGACTCCTGAAGACAGGGAAATGACCATAATTTTATCGTATTCTGAAGGAAAAGGGATTTTTCCGGACGTTTTCTATCGTTCAGTAAATCAAAAATCAGTAACACGTAAGTTCGAGATCTGTAATCTGATCTCTGTTGTCTTCACCCCTTTTTGTTGTGGGGGGGTTTTGTGTTTATGTTGAACGAACCTTAACACATAATTACACACTAGGTTAAAAAAAAAAATCATACCAGAGCGTTGTGACAACGCTTATATCAGGACAATCACAACCACCTCCCATTAAAATAAGAATATTAAGTATAAAAAAAAACTTAAAACAAAGAATTTATCTATTTGTCTGCATTATTTATGAACATACTGCAAATAAAAACCATTACTGATACTTTGATGCTTTAACTAATATAAAATTGGTGCTTAGATTAATTGAAACAGAATAATATCTTAATAACTTTTTTAATTGTAGAAGAAGAAGAAATTTTCTATACAATGCATGATGGATCTTTCAATAATTAATATAATATTTTATCATTACAAAATATTGTAGTCCTAGAAATAATGATTTATAAATCTGTACAATTCTCATTAACAAATATAAAATGTGTTTTATTTTGTATTTGTATTCATACTTGTTATGTTATAAAGGCCACAATGTTGGTTTTCAAAAATAATAATACCAATACTTTTCAATCTTGAGATCAGTTACACGAAACTTTGTGTATGATCATACAAAATAACATATTGTTTATGAAATAAAGGTTGCTTTCGTTCATCGGACTATACTTTTGAAAACTCAGAAAGGCTAATAGTTAGTTAAAAATGCTGTTTTAGGGAGATTTTAATAGAACCTGTATCTAAATCTGATAACTTTACTCCTTTAATATATAATGTTTTAAACATGTGTTACAAAGATAGAATACTATATGGCGGAAACGAATTTCCTCTCGGGTGTGAACACAATTTACATTGCAATGGTTGGTATAACCCTGTCGCACAATATCAGTCTCCTTTGGTCTCTTCTGTCTTCTGCTCTGCGTGGATTCGGTTGATAATCAAACTTTAACCAGCTGTGCGGTATCTTGACTTAATTTCCTTTCCACAGTATTTTATACTCGTCTATAATGCAATCGAGTACAACCCTAAATCTCTAAGGGTATTGGGATTCTAAATGCAATGAATAAGTACGTACGTTGTAAGAAACAATAGATGTTAACAAATCTTCCAAAATGATTCAAAAATCCCACATTGACGAATATTTGAACGTTGAGTCAATGATGTGAAATTTATGTGTACATCCCATGAATGGAGATATTAAAGAAACATTTTGTATATAAGAACAAACATAGAAGGCAAATAATATAATGTATGTTTTGTGTGTATGTATAGTGTATAATGCATGTAAGTATGTTTATGGTTCTATATATGTATGTGTATGTGTGTGCATGTATATTTTAAGTTAACTTAATGACTGAAACATAATTTGGAAAAAATCAGTTTGATATAACATATATTGTATATCTTTTTCTGTTTTTAATATCCATTAATCCGTATTCATTTTTATTTCCATCCTTACTCACTATCACTACATAGTAATAAACATGACAAATTAGCGGATTAAAAACTATCTTTACAAAGTGTCAAATATAACAAACGATTATATTCCAAAAATATCAATTAAACTTACGCATGCACAAGAGTTAACCGATATAAACTTGGTAATGAATTACTTAAAATCACAAAAGTTAAAAAAGTAACCCAATTATGTTCACTGAAATCTTTAAGGAAGAATCTTGCATGAATTGCAGCCGTTCCTGGCAAGTCCTTCCAATAAAAGGGAATATGTGAGCAACAGTTACGTTATCTTTCCCTCACGAGCGACACTGAAATAATGAAGTTTCCTTCTTCACAATTCGCATTCCAAACTCAATTTACCTTCACCAATAGAATGTACAGTGCACACCCTCTAATCTTGAATTGTACCTGTTTTGCAATTTCACTAACTTTTCATTCCGAGCTCAACCCTTTAAAATCTGTTTTTACGAAAATGCTTACATCACTTATTCAGTTTTCTTTTTACATTTGTGAACATGGTGGGTAATCTAACATCTCGAGAAGCAGCTAATGAGAAGAGCGCTTTCATAGAGAAGTTGGTAAGAGTTTTTAGGGGTAAGTATATACAAACCACTGGAGGGAGGGATTTGGCGGTTCTTAGAGCCTAATGGTGCATATTAGAAGGCGATGTTTGGATTGAAAGGAGAATCACAAGTCAGTGGGATGTCCCATTTTATATACTGAGATAAATATTATCAGGAGGCAGTTTAGTAATGAGTATTGAGGTGCAAAAGTTTGCTAGCAAAGGTACGAAATAATTTTTCGGGTTTCACGTAGACCATTAAAAACCGTCTATTTTGAGTCTAATTCAATAAACGAGAGAAGTGGTGCGTTGGTTTATCTAAGGAGTACATAATATTTAATTATAAAAATTATAATTAAACTATGAGAAAATAATTTTTCTACAAGAAAGGGTTGACATACTCTTTAATTTTCAAAAATAGATTAATTAAACGTCTTAAAATCTGAGAGTTTATAAAAAGCATTCATAATATTAGTTCTGGCATAATTAACCTAATAGGAAACATCATGAGACTTGATAAGAACGCTACAAAATATTCAAATGTGTAAGTTTGTCCATTTCACATACGAAATCATTAAATGCAGATTCAGAAGATCAGTCTGAAAATCATTACCTCCCTGTTTTAAACTCCAAAACAAACCGGTCTTCCTAAAAACAGCTTTAGCCTAAAAATTTAGCACCAAATGGTTCAAGAAAACTGTGGTTTACACATAAGATAAGGAGAGAGTAATATGTCATCTCCCTATAAGGTATACACCGGCATAGATAAACATACCCTGTTATTTATTAGTCTAAGCAAATACCAAAGTGTTTTGGCTTGAATAATAGTCAATAATGGAACATGTATTTAGATATGGAGGAATTTATTAGTAATTTATACACACGCAGTGGTCTCAAATACACATCGTAAAATAGATGCGAAAAAGAATAGATGACGCCAATTAATGTCAGTAATCCAAGTCATCTAAATATTAGTATTGTAAATACTGCCTGTGTATTTAATAAATACTTATAACGGTGCATCATTCTGAGTATAATATCATAAAATAATAATTTTTAACTGTTTACATGCATTATCAAATATATTTTCCTTATATATGATTTTAAGCGCTTAAAGTATCTTGGTAAGATGCTAATGAAATAGTGTAGTGAACTGTAAGAAGCAGAAGTTTGTAGAAATCATTAATCAATGAGTTATGATATACAAATTTGTTTACAAATTCAAGCTCCTTTTATACAGTGATTATACGCGTTATATTAGCACGGTACGTATTTTCGCTCCGTGACGATCATTGTCTTGGTTCAGTTCCTATAATCACATTAATCTCTATCAAAGGTAAAGACCAATGAAATTTTAACTGTTGTTCATTTAGTTAAGAAAGTTATTACTGTACTAGGAAGATAATACTGCCTTTGCATAACTAAGGGACCAAATAAAGATTAATTACCGTAGCTAAATTACCGAAATAGCCTAGATTAATAATGAAAATACGGTTCGATGTTATAATTCGTTCCATAAATAGAAAATTACTGAATATCTGAACAAAGCCATTTTTAAATCCTGGTATTTTGTATTACTACGGTTATCTATCTTTCCTTCTTTGTATGTGGGATACTCATTTTAGTGGGGACTATTTAAAGAGAAATTGGAAATTTCATAAATAGGATGCTCTTTGAGTGGATCCTTCCTGATTGTTGGGCTAAAAGTTGAAAAGGCAATCCGTCTGTCCGTTCCGTCTACTCGTCAAGTCCCATAATTTTTGAGATAAAGAGTGTTTTTTATGTTTTGGTTAAGACTGGAAGCTTAGTATAATTGGTTTTCCATTGTGGTCAAAGAAAGAATTTAATTTTGATTTGTGGTCATAATTATAAAAAGGGCGTTACGTCTGTCAGACATGTCTGACAAATTACACATCTGTCTGACACTAGCGTCTGATGTGAACATTGCGTCTGTCTGACATATGGCGTCCTGTGTGATGCCTAATGATAAAAACTTTGTGCTTTATGTTAAATAGATTCGCTCTCGGTCACAGAAAATGCTATATTTATTTTGGTTGAAAAATTAAAAATAGTCGAAATCTCTATGGGTGCTAAAATCTCTTGTTTTAGTGTCGTACGGATCCTTTGAAAGTTGGGTTGTATCATTTTATTTACTGTTAATTTGGAAAAATGTGTAATGCGGTATACACAGTATTTATTGTATGATATTTTCATCGAGGTGATTGTCCAAATACAAAACACAAATTGTGGATTCGTCGAAATCAAAGTACTTTAATGTTCAGTAAATAAATTTACCTCCAAAATTTTAATATTTTTAAGAATATAATAATAATGTTTAATTTATTATGTTTGGATTTTATATTTACCCAGAGGACAACCGGTCTCAAACGTTGGAGATCTTTGTCTTGATCAAGTTCATCAATTGCGAGGTTCAAGTGCCTGGTGTAAGGGAAGTGGCAGTGGTCTGTTGGTAAGAGAGTGCAGAGGAGGATTACTTGATTAAACGCTATTTGTCTCATCTCTCTGTCCCGTCATCTCAATGTCCACTATACATATTAATTAGGCATGTTGAAGTTTAAGTTGGTTTAATGTAATTTTTGCATTATGTGAAAAAAAAATAGGTTTAGATAAAAAAAAAGTTTACCTTCCAAGTACGTTCACTGGTGGGCCCAGGTACATGAAGAAATTCATTATAGAGAACGCGAATGGCTCTCGTCACACGCCTGGGTTCACTCAACGTACTTCCTCACGTTTACTTACAGCGCGACTTGGGAGGAAAACAAGAGAGCGTGTCCCTCTACGGCAGTGGACGCAGTGAACCCTAGACACGGCTTGCAGGAGTCTTCCAGATTAAACTCCTCGAGTCTTCTTCGAAGATCTGCGGAGTACGGTAGGACGGATGTTCGCCTGCACAGAACTAATAATCGTCTACGGTCATCGAAAAAAAAAAATGGCCAATGAGGGGCCTTCCATCACGGCTCAACAATTGTTTTTGTAAGATGTGATGGGAGACCGGACCAGTACAAGCAAGACGAAATCGGACTTCCTGTAATTCCGCGCTGACATCTCCGCTCGGAAGAAGAAAGCCGGTGGAAGACTCAAGGAAGTTGGTGTTGCAGTCGATACCCATGATCCGCCACGGTCCTTGTGGAACGGATACATCCGCACCGACTTACTCTGTGCTGGAGACACTGTGAAGGGTCCCACTGTAACCAAGTTCTATCCCTAAGCCTTCATGCCAAACAACCCACGTAGATGACAGAGGATTCCTTCAGTACAGGCGGGGACTAATAGAAATGCAGGTCGAAATCAAGTCATGCAAACAGGTCTGTTACCTGTTCATGATGGATGGGGTTGTTTCCATTGATAACGGCCGCACTTTTTGACTTAAGTATGAAGCACTCCACAAATACTGACTTATGGAAGAGCTTAGCGGTCTTACCCGTCGCGTCCATCAAGTATCTCACACCTATTCCAAATACCCTGATGAAGGGTGGATCCACTTCAAGAACGTCACCGTCACTGTCCAACTCCTTTTTGTGGCAACAAGAGGACTGAAGGTAAGAAACACTACGTGGACTAAAGGAGAAATGGGTTGGTGCAAGCGACGGCATGCTGGCGTCCTCTTTGGACTTCACTCTCTTCCCAATCTCCAAAGTACACGAACCGACAGTTGAGTGTCCTACCCGTCCATTCTTGAGGGTAAAAACAGCAGGGACGTCTGTTTTCCGTCCCGCGGTGTATCTCACCTCTGCGAATGTAACGTAGATTCAAAACTCCAAGTTAAATATTGTATTTTAACCTTATTAACCAGAACCTGCTTGAAATAAGACACATTTTGGACAGCATAATCCTATCAGACAATTTTTCGAAAAAATACATAGTACATGACAAAACGACCGAAAACGTGAACCTTTGTGATAATGATATCACCAAGACAGGAAAATCCCACTTGTCGTCGCGGCCTCCGCCAGCGTGGAGGGAAAGGTATGTAGGGTCTTTTGGGTTGTCACCTAATCGTGGGAGAAACTCTACTACACTTTCGGATTGCTCCTCTCTATGTTCCAACACCCTTGTCCGCGGGCTAACTCCGAACCTCCTGTCACGACGGTGGTCCCTGAGTTGCCGTACGTTCCCCCAGGAGGTTTGTCGTCAGCTCGGCTTGATTTGAGAAGACGAGGATGAGTAACCGCGAAAGCGCTGCGAGAGGCCTTCTTGGGTTCATGGTTTGCTTCGGATGGTGCCTTCGTTCCTTCTTCGTGCTGACTTTGTAATAATGAGGGTGCTCCTGCCAGCAATTTACTGTGGGAATTCCTTCCGTGACCAAAAAACCCTTTGTTGGAGGGAACCACGATTGGAAAGGAAGCCCACTTGACCCCCGAAAGAGCGTATACACTATCCTTGATCGGATATCGATCGCAGTGCTTAGCGTCGGCAGGGAATTCGTCTTGTAGTGGGATTGGTTGGTCTCCCCGACGTGCAGGATTGACTTGAAACGACGGAAGTGGGATAGGAGAGCTGTTTTGCGACTATGGCCAAGAACCAGCAGCGGGCAGCGGGCCAATTGTCTCCGAGAGGAAATGGGAACAAAAGCTCTCAGAAGACCAGAGGACGCGTTTCCTTGCAACACGTGCGTTCCCCTTCCTCGAAATCGAACAATCCCCGGTTAGAACCTTAATTTTAGAAAGTATATATGTAACAAAATTTAAGGGGTAATTTTTCTTTATTCCGAAAACCTTGTCCTATTGGAGAATATTCAAACATAAAAGATTACAAGTTTTCCTACTGCATAGTTGGACTTTGAGGAGGAGCCTGGAGACCTTGTTACTGTCCCGGTGTGGTAGGAGCCGGTCATGACCATTTCAGTGTACCATGTCCTCGTTACCAACTTGTATTTGCTCTCATGATTATGGTTTACCTACGACTAAACATGCTACAGTAGCACATTTACTGAATACAAAGCGATAAAAAAAGATATAAAGGGGTATATACATATTGCCCTCCCCCCCGCTCAATTCCCTATCTTATCGGCTGTGGAACCTTGAAAAATAACCTGTTGACAAGGTTAGCTCTGGAATGCACTGAGTAGGCGATGAAACGTTGTATTAATTGGAGATACCTATTTGGTGTTACGAGATAATATTCATGTGCTTACATTCCTGGGAGAATAAGTTTGTAAATACATATTAGGTAATTAATAATTACGACTCTAGCCTATCGCACAAGGCTGCTTGCCCAATGTAGGCTAATTTCCAACACTAATTTGTTTAATAATTTTAAGTTTTATTTATTGTTACATATATTTATTATCAATGGTATGATTATTAATACTAATTGTAATAAGTATTGTAATTATATACAGGAAATAAACTTTCTTTCATTTCATTGTTCATTTCAATAGGTTTGTTGGTATGACATAATCCTATAAACCTTCAGTTTTCTCAACTATTGTGTCAATCTAACAATTAATCAATCAATCATAGTTTATCACGATAATGAAATATCAGTGGTACAATATATTTACCTTTATTGTTGTAGTTGTTGTAAATGACGAATCTAAGGCGACCGCCCCACAGTATCATTTTCACGAATAAACATAGTTATACTGCTTTATCCCCGTGCGGGCGGACCCACAGTTATCTGCTTTAATCCCGTGCGGATCCCGTGGGCGGGTCGGACCCACTGGACGGGCATCGTAACGTTACCCGCGGCGTTACAACTTTTTCATGAGGTGACTCCGAGCCAGCAACCTAATTTTAAGACGTTTGTCGACGTCAAAAAAATTAATTTTAATCTACTGGAATACTTTATTTAATGAAATTTTTTAATTTTATTTTATTAGATATACAGATCTAACTATTAAATAGCCATATACTCCACGGCTCACACCATAACATTTTTAAGAATCAAATTTCTTATATTGTTTATTTAAAGCACTTCAAATGTTAAATATGAATTGGAGTTTCATACATGCAATGTTTTAAACAGCGTGTAGGCATACAACACAGGTAACATTAGTTAGTGTTGTTTTCTCGTGGTTACAAGTCAATGGGTTTCAGCATGAATTTAAATCATGTTTTGCAATTTCAACGAGACCATTTTCTGGTTCGAAATTAATTTATAGTTTTTCGACGCGATTAGGCAGAAGTTTTTAAACCCCTATCAGATAAAAATAGAAACACAATAGTGCTCTCATGATAATACCCCATTCTCGGTAAAAAAGCCATTACTTCTAAACCGTTGTCAATATACGGAAAGGCCTAGGATATTTCCTGTGGCTGGAGCTGGGATTTGTTTTGTAATCCCGATGAATGAAATATAACATGGGTGTTAAAAAATGTGTTGAGATACCTTCTGCACTTGTGAACCTGCAAACATTAAAACTTATGTATAACGGTGACCATATGGTATAAAATTGAATTTTTAATGAGAGTGGACCGAATGGAGGCCGAGTGGAAAATATTACACTGTAAAAATAGATCGATGAGCATAGTCATTTTAAAGTTCTTTAATAGTAAGAACACAATGCCGAAAATTATACCTTTAAAAACGATTTAATTTAAAGAGAAAACGGCCGAAGTTCGAAATTTTCAATACTTAAGTACATATATATCTATGACTATCAATGTCATATTTCAGACGCATACACTAAAGCGAAACGTGAAATAGAGGCTGAACTCAATATATTCATGTGGATCAGGGACCCTTTCTAACATGGCCTTTCGTTACACAGTAGTAACAATTACATTAAGTTGAAATAACTAAACTTGACATAGTCCATCTTATAACCTTTTGAGAGTGTATTTGTTTGTGTGAATATCGTTATTTGGCTCATGAAGTTGTGTGGGTGACTAATTTTAATATTTATCAGAAATAGTAACTAAGTTACAACATTTATATACTGATAGTAATATCAACAGCTTATTGAGTCGTGTTGGTTTGGTGGTAAAATGGCTTAAAGTTTTCCTAACGATCCATGTTTTTAACTATATTGTCCAATCAAGATACAATCAATCGCTTTTCTAAGGATATTTTACGTTTAATAAATTAGTATGCTTAGTTCCCTCTGGATAGATTTATAAAATGCCAATATAATGGTGAAGAAATAAAAACATCCTTTAATTCCCGACTGTGTATTAACTATGAGAAACAACCATTACAATTCTTAAAATTTTTTTCTAACTTTAAATTGTTTATTATCACTTAAATTTTATGTAAATAACACTTTACAACTCTAATCATTCTGTATGTTTTAATTATATATATTTATGTTTTCGTTATAAGTTTTTTCGAACATTATTTTGCTATAACATTTACTACATTATGCAAATACATCAACCACTATTGGTAAATTTTATGTTATCAAAGTGTTAGTTGGTGTGCATTTTCAA
>NW_025776357.1:25000-26921 GCF_021130785.1 Homalodisca vitripennis
AGGCTAATTTGAGACCTGCAAATAAAATTCAACAGCCAAACCCAGTATGTATAATCACAAGTAACAATATCTTCGTGATTGTGGTCAAATTTTGTAGTGTTGTTTACAAATCTATCTATTCTGTGGGTTTTGTGTGTCATCCATTACAATAATGTAAAAGTTTGTTCAATATCGCTCATCCTATTTCCCATGAGATTGGGATTGACATATCAATATCATTAAAGTCGATGTTGCCTTTAAACAAATGAAGCATTAGAAATCTATAGGAAAAGCTATTAGAGAAAACATGCAAGAGACATAAAGGTCAAAGAATTGTTTTCCAGTTACCGTGTGCGGTTTTCTAATGCTCCAGCACTTAAATTATGAAAATAAACAAAAGACCACATCAAGAAGACGGGCGTACTTAAAATTAAATTAAATTTTTAATTAAGTTTCATTACCTTTTCCGATAACTAACATATGTTTAATGACCTCTCTCTTTTACTTTTATCAATATAAAGTAACCTAACATCTAATTTTTTATTTTACAACACATATTCACAACAAAAGCACTAACGGAATTTAAAAAATCTAAGAGTATTCAATTCTCGATTCTTCAATATTCCATTAATCAACCATATTTTTAGTATTTTTCTATTCAAATAACTTAATTGGTAATCCTAATTCAATATAATGTAAAATTTTGAATATGTCTGTCAAATTTCACGTTTTCGTTCAATTTTTTCACGAATGTACACAAAGTACTCTCGTTTAATATATGAATATTCTATTTTATAAAAATAGTAAAGTAATGAATAAATTAAAATATTTAATTTAATTAGAATCTTAGAACTTATTCTTATACTGAAATGTTAACTCATTTAATAAATAAAAGTGCTATCACATACACAGGTAGCCAAGTTCATATAGACTTTTTCTCTTAAATGGACACTTCAAATTATTTTTATAAAATCAATTCAAAACTTCTTTAATTATACTTCATATGGGGTCAAACTAACAAATACTTTAATATAGATTTACTAACTAACTGAAGTAATTAAGAACACTTTATAACAAGTAGTTTCCAAAACAAAATCTGAAAACATTATGCATCTTAGAAGATATTTCTTTTTTACCCCTTCTTTTTCCTACCCAAAAATTAATTAACATGTAACAGTGTTTAAATTTCAATTTTCATTTTAATCTTTTCATCGGCTATAATGGCATTCTAGAAAGGCATTGATGAACGTAAAAAGGGTATGTAAATATATTATTTACGATTCATAAAAAATTAATATGATATTTTTACAGTTGTACGATTGAAAGATTGGATATAACAACAGTTCAGAAAAAATAATATTAAAGGCGTAATACACCTATAAAAAACGCTTATTAAATGATAAAGTATTAAATATTCGTTCTGTGATAGAATTTCTTTTAACACTAATGGTAATTTGTAATGATTGGTAAAAAGTGGAACTAATGAGTCGTTTAAAACATAACATAGAATATTGTAATAAGTCCAAAAATATATTTTACAAAAACGCCGAACGATAAATAGCCAAAACGTCCCGTATGAATCTTTAAGAATTTTTTGTCACATTCTGAGGCAAACTGAAAACGAGAACCCGTCCTTTGTGGATGGAGAGAGCAATTATACAGAAATGCTTCTTCTACAGGAAAGCTCCTCTTCCAAATTTCCAAATACTGCAATAAACGACAATCTCTTTTAACAATCCCACTGGCACATAAGTACACTTCATAAATGGTCATGTCTGAATAAAATTGATTTATAACTTTCACCATGTTACAGACTTTATATTTACCGCTGTATGACATTATATTTACATTAATTATTTATATTACATCTAATAGTCTCTGTGGCTTGTTTTGTGTGTGCTACCCTATCACGTAAAATTACTTCACCAATCGTACTGAAGTT